>NW_026643239.1:0-8673 GCF_028829465.1 Penicillium soppii | reverse complement strand
ATATAATATATATATTATAATTTGTTCTACTTAATACTCCCCGTGCAATTTCCATTACACGAACCTTATTTCGACTTAACACCAATCAAAGTTTTGCATACGAAAACTATCCTGTGTATTTATATATCATAAACATATATAATTTTACACAGAAAAAATCAAACTTACTGCATCTTCTTTTTTCAGCGCCTGACGAGTGGTTAGTACCTAACTAAGATTAAATTCACCGTGACGATGGTGATTCACGATTACTAGTAATTCCTTTTTCATATAGTCGAGTTACAGACTACAATCTAAGTATATCCTTTTTTGGGGATTAGCTCCATTTCACAATTTCGCATCCCGTTGTAAAGGCGTATGTGGCACGTCTATAGCCCACAGCATTTAGGCCATAATGACTTGTCTTAATCCCTATTACCAAATCCAATATCTTGGTGAACCACCTTATATAAATAAATAAGATGAGGGTTTTCGTTAATTTAAGGAATTAACCAGATCTCACGACATTAACTGAAGACAGCCATGCAGCGCTTGTAACTATTTTTTATAATATGCTATACAAGCTGTGGTAAGGTTTTTCGCGGATTATCGAATTAAATAACATACTTCACTACTGATTTTAGAAACGGTCTAATGATTTCAGTTTATATGTTGCCATAGTACTCTTGAGGTGAAATGCTTACACTTTCGTTTATGTATTAAATTTAATATCTAATGCATGACATTCATCATTGTCTGCTTGGACTATTAGGGTATCTAATCCTATTTGCTACCCAAGCCTTCGTCTATTAACGTCAGTTATTACATAGAAGGACGCCTTCGCCGTTGACAGTCCCCCTGGTATCAACAAATTCCATCTCTACTCCAGGTATTCTTCCTTCTCTCATATAACTCTAGTAAAAAAGTACTCATTTAGAGTTTAATTTACTATCTACTTACCCTTTAAACCCAATAATGATAACTAACACTAGCCTCCTACGTATTACCGCGACTGCTGGCACGTAGTTTGGTCAAGACTTATAAATAGATCACGTCATTATATATAATCTATTTAGAATTTTATGCGGATTAACCGCTATTGTATTTATACAAATACACTTACATTCTTCCAAGTTACTGGTTCAGCCTTTCGGCCATTGACCAATATTCCTCACTGCTGTACATAAAAGCATTGGGTTTTTTTCAGACCCAATGTGGTCGATCAACTTTCCAGTTACGACTACGGTTCATTGCTAGAAAAGTCATTACCTCTCCTACTACTCACCGAGATAAAAATTATCATCTAAAAGCGTATAAATATTCCTAAGTAATAAAATTATTACTTTTTTAGAATAATTACATTATCCTTTGGTTATAAGGGATTTTTCCCCTTACTTTAAGGTAGCCAATTTATCTTTTACTCACCTGTACACCACTACTACTTATTTTAATTTTAATATTAAACTAATTAGTCGTTCGATTAGCATGTGTCAAGTACTTGGACAGTGTTCAGTTAGAGCCATCATCAAACTCTTTACTTAATTTTTGTTTACTATGGTCCTATAGTGAAAACACTATAAATAATAATCCATATTTAATAAACTTGTTATAATAAATATCTTAATATATCTATTATAAGCGATCATATCTTGATAGACTTATTATAACAAATTATATATAGATAGACCTATTAGAATAGATCATATCTAAATAGATCTGTTGTAAGCAGATCATATCTATATTGTCGTATATTTTTTTTTTTCATAACTTTTTAAGTTATTTTTAAAGATATAATTAAGCCAGTTTCTGTTTTAATATTAATAATTCTAAATAAAAACTTAGCATAGGATTCTTGTTCGCTATATATTATTATTACTTATTAGTATTTTATTATAAATTTAGTTTCTGTTAACATCCTTATATTTTTATAATTTATTGAATTTATATTATTCAAATGTATATGCCTAATAAGTATTGGACTTTCCTATTTTCATAAAATTTTTATATCTAAAATTTATTATAATTATAAAAAAAAATATTATATTATTAATTAAATAATAATATAATATTAATTATTATTTAATTATTTGTTTGTTTGTTTATTTTGTTTATATATTAATGTAAATCTAAACCATCTTTAATATATGAACAAGCTAAAACTACGAAAACTTGAGCTTGAATAAATGCTATAGCTAATTCTAAACCAGAGAATGCAATAATAAATGCTAAAGGTATTAATCCTAAGAAGAAGAATACTATACCACTAGTCATAATATTATATGTGAATCCACTTAAAATACTTAAAAGCATGTGACCACTTAAAATATTAGCAGCTAATCTTAATCCTAATGAAACATTTCTAGATAAGTATGAAATAAATTCAATTAAAACTAATAAAGGTAATAAAGGTAAAGGACAACCTGAAGGTACAAATAATGAGAAGAATTTTAACCCATGTCTTTGGAAACCTAAAATAGTTGCACCTAAAACAACAGTAAAACTAATAGAGAATGTTAAGATAAAATGAGATGTAGATGCAAAACTGTATGGTACTAAACCTATTAAATTATTAACTAAAATAAATATGAATAATACATACATTAATGGAAAGAACATTTGTCCTTTATTAGGATTAATTTGATTTACTACTATACCATGTACTGTAGCATATATACTTTCTTGACTTATTGATCAGTTATTAGGTATTATTTTATTATTATTAGTAGCTAATAAGCTAAATGTTAATATTAAAAAGATACTTATTGTTAAATATAAACCTATATTAGTTAATGATAAGTGTAAATTACCTAATAAGTTAGCGTTTAGAGAAAATAAATCTCTTACTTCAAATTGGTCTAAAGGACTTAATACAAAATCTAAATGACGCATATTATTGTTTATTTATGAGATATATATAAATGTTAACTTATATTTTTCATATTAAATGAAACTCTCAGGTTTTCCCAGAGAGATATAAATAATAATAATAAATTATTATTATATTTTTAGTTATATATAACACAACTACTAATTTTTTTTAATTATAATTTATTTATGTAAATACGTGAAATAAAAGTACGTACAAATCTTGGTAAAATGTATTTAGTAAATGTATATATTAATACTGTTAATATAACAAAAGTAAATACTACTTGATTTACAAAAAAGAATGGAACTAATTGTGGCATATATATGTATTTTTTTTAATATATGGATATTTTCTTAATATCTATCTTGACTATAAAAGATTATAAGATAACGTAATAATACAAGCCCCTAAGATGAATCGAACATCTATCAAAATATTAACAGTATTCCGCTCTACCATTGAGCTATAAGGGCTAAAAATAATAATAAAATTAATTATTACTATTACAATTCTTACCCAAGGGTCGAACTTGGATCAAAATATTAGAAGTATTCGGCTCTGCCATTGAGCTAGTAAGAATATAAATATTAAATATATATGTAATTATAAAATATAAAAACATAATATTAAATATAAATTTAAATATTATTAATATAAATAAATTAATTAATATTATAAATTAAAGAAGAAACTGAGTAATGTAAACCATCTAAAATAGGAGCAGGATATACACCAAATAAAACAGTAAATACTACAAATACTAATAATAATATAAATTCTCTTCTAGTTACATCACCTATATTTTCTACAAAATATACAGAATAAGAACCACCAAAAGCTATTCTATTATACATAAATATAGTATAAGCTGCAGATAAAACAATAGAAGTACTAGCTAATACACCTAAAATAGGCATTCTTTCAAAAGCACCATATAATGACATAAATTCACCTATGAAATTTAATGTTAAAGGTGTACCACTATTACCTAAACATAATATAAAGAATAATATAGAGAAAATAGGCATAATTTGAGCCATACCTCTATAATATGTAATTAATCTAGTAGAAGATCTATCGTATAAAATACCTCCAGCACAAATAAATAATCCTGGTGATACAAAACCGTGAGCTAAACCTAAAACAATAGCACCTTCTATACCTTGTATAGTATTACTAAACGCACCTATTAAATAAACAGCTGCGTGAGATACAGAAGAATAAGCAATTAATTCTTTAATATCAATTGTTCTTAATGTACTAAAACTAGCGTAGATAATAGTTATAACACCTATTACATATATAATATATGTAAAGTTTAAAGAAGCTTTAGGTAATAAAGGTAACATTAATCTAAATATACCGTATAAACTTAATTTTAAAACTATACCTGCTAATATAATACTACCAGATAATGGTGATTCAACGTGAGCTTTTAATAATCAAGTATTTAAAAAGATAACAGGTGTTTTTACAGCAAAAGCTATAAATATACCATAAAATAAAAACAATTGAGTAGTATAACTAAAGTTTGCTTTAGATAAAGCATCAAAATCAGTTGTACCCATAATAGATGACATAACTATTATAGATAATAACATAAATAATGAACCTAATAAAGTATATAAAAATAAATAGAAACTAGCTCTTACTTTATTACTTGAACCAAATAATCCTATTAATAAAAATAAAGGAGGTAATATACTTTCAAAGAAAATATAGAATAATAAAACATCTAAAACTAAGAATACAGCTAATAATAATGTTTCTAATAATAACATAATTACTACAAATGATAATACATTTTGAGATTGTATTGAATTTCAATTAGATAAAATTGCTATAGGCATTATTATAGTTGTTAATAATATAAAATATATAGATAAACCATCTACACCTAAGTAAATATCAAAATAACTTATTTGGTAATGTTCCTCAATAAATTGAAATTGTTTACTACTAAAGTCAAAAAGTATAAACATTATTAAGGATACAATTAAATTAATTATTGTTGTAGTTAAAGCTATAGATTTTATCTTTATATTATTTACTATACTTAAACCATAATTAGTCTCTATTGTTACAAGACTTATACCTATTAATGGGATTAATAATAATAATAAGGACATATTTAAATTTAATATATATAAACTTTCTGCTTAAAAAAAAACATTAATTTTGTTTTTTTGTTACACTTTATATATGCTATAAAGCTTAAGTATATATTAATTTATATAATATTATAAATTATTATAATAATAATTTTTATAATATGTTAATATAATACATACATACTATATTGAGGTATATATACCTCAATACTAAGAAAAATTAATATAATTTTTATTGGTTTTTTTAGTCAAATTATGTTTTACTATTAAGAATCTTAAATTAAAGTACTAAATTAGTAGGTAAAGCATCTAAACCAAATACAATACAAGGTATACAAATAACATATCCTACAATTAAAGGTAATAATACAGTTCAACAAACAGACATTAATTGATCAAAACGTATTCTAGGGAAAGAAGCTCTAACTCAAATAAATATAAATATTAATAAAGCAGTTTTAAAAGCTAAATTTAAAGGAGATGAAGAAAAATTAATAAAAATTTGTTCTAATATAGAACTATTAATACCAAATAAAGAATAAAAAATATCAATTATAAATTCAACAGGTATAATACATAAATAACCACCAAAGAATAAAATACTATTTAAAACACAAATTAATATAATACTAGCGTATTCAGCTAAGAAAAAGAATACGAATACACTAGCTGAATGTTCTGTCATAAATCCACTAACAAGTTCAGACTCAGCTTCAGCTAAATCAAAAGGAGCTCTATTAGTTTCAGCTATAGAACCAATAAAGAATATAATAAATAAAGGAAATAATGGTAATATGAAATCAACTATTCTTTGTGATTCAACAATAGTAATAATATTTAAATTACCAGTTAATAATATAATTAATATAATTACAGAACTTAATATTAACTCATAACTAATTAACTGAGCTGTACTTCTTAATGAACCTAAAAAGGCATATTTAGAATTAGCAGATCAACCAGCTAATAATATACCATATGTAGCTAAAGATGAAACAGCTAACATATAAAGCATACCTAAACTATAATCAGATACAAATATTCCACTATCAAATGGAACAACTAAATAACCTAATAAAGAAAAGATTAAAGTTATCATAGGTCCTATAAAAAATAATATAATATTAGCTTGTGTTGGAGCTACATATTCTTTTAATAATAATTTTAAAGCATCAGCAAATGCTTGTAATAAACCATAATAACCTACCGCATTAGGACCTAATCTTCTTTGCATAGAAGCCATAGTTTTACGTTCGGCTATAGTTACAAATGCAACTGAAAGTAAAGCAGGTACTATTAATAATAACCCTTCAATAATTGAAATTATACTTATCATTTATTTATTAATTATTTATTATAACAATATATAAAAATAGAATATTTATTGTATGTAACAACCTGCAGTTTTTATTCTATATATATATAAATATTTAATAAATATACTCAATATTATATATTGAAACTTTTTATGTTTAATATCTATATATTTAAAGAGTTCGGGGAACTCGAATCCCTTTATTTCGATTTGCAATCGAAACGCAGAACCCTCTGCTCAAACTCCTAAAAAATAAAATATATAATATATTTAAATAATAAAAATAATGTTATTAAAAAAATAAAATATATAATAAAATATAAATTACAATATAATAATTATAATATATAAAAATAAAAATATAAATTATAATTTAATAACTATAATAATAATTATTATATATTAATTATTTTTTAATTGATAATTCTACTAAACTATTTTCTATAATACTTACTACAGGTACTATAACGAAGAAGTGTGCAAAGTATAACACAGTAGATATTTGTCCAAATTCAATAAATGGTGTTTCAACGTGTTTTGCACCTATTTGCATTAATATTAAGAAATTAGCTACAAATATAAAGAAAGCAATTTTACTTAAAGGTCTAAATTGTACTCCTCTTAATTTAGATAAATCTGTTAAAGGCATTGCCATTAAAGCTAAAATAGCAGCAAACATAGCTATAACTCCTAATAATTTATTAGGTATAGATCTTAATATTGCATAGAATGGTAATAAGTATCATTCTGGTACAATAGCAGGTGGAGTTTGCATTGGGTTAGCTACAACATAATTTTCACTATCTCCTAATGCATTAGGCATAAAGAAAACAAATATAGATAATACTATAAAGAATAAGAAGATAGTTATTAAATCTTTAAATAAGAAGTAAGGTGCAAAAGGTAATCTATCATAATTAGCTGATATACCTAAAGGATTACCTGATCCTACTACATCGTGGTAAGCTATTAAGTGCATTAATACTAATGCAGCTAATACGAATGGTAATAAGAAGTGTAATGCAAAGAATCTATTTAATGTAGCATTATTAACTGAGAAACCACCTCATATAAATTCAACTATATCTTGACCAATTCAAGGTATAGCACTCATTAAATTAGTAATAACTGTTGCTCCTCATAAACTCATTTGACCATATGGTAAAACATAACCTAAGAAAGCTGTAGCCATCATTATAATAAGTATAACTGTACCAATAACTCATGTTAATGTTCTAGGTGATTTATATGATCCATAGTATAAACCTCTACCTATGTGTAAATAAACTAAAAAGAAGAAAGCTGATGCTGTATTAGCGTGTAAATAACGTATTAATCATCCATTATTTACATCTCTCATAATATGCTCTACTGAATTAAATGCTTCAGCAACACTAGGTGTATAGTGCATAGCTAATGTAACTCCTGTTACAATTTGTATTATTAAACATAATGCTAATAATGAACCAAAATTTCATAAATAACTAATATTTGCTGGTGTTGGTGCGTCGATTAAGTAAGAATTTACTAATCTTAATAAAGGATGACTTTTAATAATTCTCATTTTTTTTTTTATTTATATTTTTTAATTATATTTTTTGTTTATTTATTTTTATATTTTAATATAAATAAATAAATATAAATATATATTTATTTATTTTTAGTGTGTTCTATCTAAAATTTTTGTTATAACCAACTAATCAAGAAAGAAATTGAAATTTTCATTTATAATTAAAAAAATTTTATTGTTTTAATATTAAACTACCTTAGCTTATAATATTAATTATAATTATAATTATTATATTATTATTATTTAATTAAATACCAGCAGGTACAAATAATACTATAGCTAATATATTAGACATATGTAATCATTCATTAGGCATAAACATAAATAAAAGTATAATTAAAGTTAATATAGAAATAGTTATAGATAAAGAACTAGATAAAGCAAATTTAGAATCAAAATATATTTTATTAACTACTTTATTTTTATGTAAAATAAGAGCAGGTATTCTTAAATCTTTTAAACTACTAAAATAAGTATAAGAATGTCCATCAAAGAACATAGTTTTTACAATGAATAAGTAATATACAGCACTTATAACACTAGTTAATACTCCTATAAGAGTTAAGAATATAAATCCTTCTTGTAAAGCAGCAGAGAATACCATCTGTTTAGCAAAGAATCCCATTAAAGGTGGAATACCAGCAAATGAGAATAAAGTAATAGTTAAACTTAAAGCTAAGAAACTATTAATATGGAAATAACCTTTAAGTTGACTAATAAGTTGTATAGGTGAGTTATTTTTATCAATTAAATTATTATGATTAATATTTTTATCGTTATAAGCATATAAACTATAACCTATAGCAATTAATAAAATAAATGCATTTAA
>NW_026643238.1:0-4441 GCF_028829465.1 Penicillium soppii | reverse complement strand
TAAATGACTTGAACATTTACTCAAACCATCATGAGTGGTTCGCTTTAACCAATTAAGCTATAGTCTTTATATACGTACTCAGGAGTCGCACCCGATCCATGAGGTCATGAGTCTCATATGCTACTCTTACACCACTACGCTTTAAGAGATAGGTGATTTGAACACCTGGCCTTTCGCGTGTAAAGCGACAGCTCTACCAACTGAGCTAATCTCTTATAACCCAAGGGAGATTTGAACTCCCGCACTAACAGTGAAAATGTTATGTCTTAACCTGTCTTGACCATTGGGTCTTATAAAAAAAAATTATAAATAGCCTTATGCGAGTATCGAACTCACTTCTACCGATTACAAAACGGTTGCATTACTTTTATGCTAAAAAGGCTTTATAGAAAAATGATATTTAATAATATTTAGTATAATATTAATAATAATTAGTACTTTGTATCTAAAAATGTTTTCATTCTTACAACCAAAGCCTATTAATTGTTAAAATTAACAATTATAATCGTAGTGTTCTACTACGTTTAAAAAGTATCATAAAGTTTGCTTCGCGTTTAGATGCTTTCAACACTTATCTTTAACTGATGTAGCTTTCCTGCCATGCCTATGTTGTCAGGCTACACTACCGAAATAGTGAAGCAATACTTAAGTGTAAGTATTAGTTATTATTATAATAAAATTATAATAATAAACCATAAACAACAGGTAAACCAGAGATCAATATACCCAACTCCTTTCGTACGAAGGGGCTATCTTTAATTTACTTTATGTTCCTCTAGAAGATAGAAACCATACTGTCTCACGACGTATTAAACCCAGCTCATGTAGCTCTTTAATCGACGAACAGTCGAACCCTTCATGATTTCTGCATGCATGAGGATGAGCTAAGCCGACATCGAGGTGCCAAACCGCGCACTCAATTTGTACTCTCTTGCGCAAATTAGCCTGTTCAATTTATGTTATCATAAAAGATTCAGCTTATAGCTGAATACCTAGAATTATACTAGGATATTACTTTTATTTCCATTTTTCTCAAAACGGTTCAGACTATTTCATCATCTTTATTAATTATATTAAGGGAGAGAAAATTGTAAATATATATAAAAAATTCAGCCTTAATAGACTGAATAAGCTGACGGAGCTTACCGAAAAGATAAATTAAGTAGCACTTACTCAACCTTTAACTCCAAAAGCTCCAACACGTGAAGTAGAGTTAATAACAGTATATTGTAAATTACCTTTAACATTATTTCTTAAAACTGGTATAGGGTAACCTTTAAATGAAGAATATACATTTTCTAAATTACCTTTATAATTAGTTCAACTTCTAGATCTAGATGCTGAAAAACGTCTAGTTAATCTACCTGCAGCTTGTAATCTAACACCAGATACTCTTTTATATTTAACATTACTTAAAATAATTTTTTTTAAATCTTGAGATTTTGTATTATTTTGTAAAAAATTATCACTATCTAAATTATTAAAATTAAAGAAATCTTTTGTTTTATCTACTAATTTAATTTTTTTAATTTTTGCTTTTCTAATTAAAACTTTAAGATATCTTAAAACATTTCTTTTTTTTTTAATTTTAATTCTAAAGGTTGAGTAAATATTTTACTATTAAAATAAAAATATTTTAAATTAATAATATTAAATTCTACATTTTTATTAAAAATATTTTTTACTAAATTAATTAAACCTTGTAAATATGAATTTTCAAATTTAGCTTTATTAATATAAAGTATTTGTTTATAATACATGTAGAATTTTAATTTCTTAAAACTTTTTTTAATAAATCTTGTATAGTATATATTTTGTGCTGTATTTACTTGAGTATTATACTTAGGTAAAAGATTGCTTAATAAAATACTTTTTTTATTTTGTTTATTCAAAATATTAAATCCTACTTTTTTTATTAATTTTAATTTATTAGTAAATTTACGTATTTTAAATAATCTTAAATATTTTTTTTAATTTTAATAAGTAATTAAGTTTTTGTTTATTATAAACATATAATGTTATATTTACTTTATCATTAGTATGTTTAAATTCACCATCACTGATAAATATTTTATTAGTAGATATTTTTCTAAATCTACGACGTAATCTATCTTTTGTTATTAGAGATTCTAGTTGTAAATGATATAAATTAAAATATGCTTTAATTAATTTAATAGCATATCTACTTTTAATAGGTATTAAATTAATAGCATTTTTATTATAAGCATAAACACTACTTTTTCAATCTCTTACAGCAGGAATTACATCTCTAATATAAATAGTTTCAGAAGGTTTCATTTTTAATGTTTCTTTTTTATATGTATTATTTAATTTTGATTTTATAATATTTAACATATTTATATATAAAAATATATATATTAATATAATTAATAGAATTAATTATATAATATTAAAGCTTGGTAAACCAAGTCTAATACATTATTACTATTAAATAATAATTTTTATACAAATAATAATTTATTTATGTTAATAATTAATAAAGATGTTGGGCGTTAAAAAAGGATTATTGTTAGCTATACTCACCTTTTAGTCGTTGAACGTCCTTATTTTAATTTATTTAAAAAATAAACATATGCTAAAATAAGTTTCGCTTCAAATACACTTAATTAATATAAGTTGTCTTTGAAATTTACCCAATATATTACCAATATTTTTAAATATTGGAGGACTCACAGTTATAAATCCCTAGCGTAACTTTTTCTATAATCCAAGACCTTTCCTTAAAGCATCTTGTGATCATATGCCCCGCTTACGCGACTGATAGACTTGTAGGTCAAACAGTAAAGCAAGATTAAGCCATTAAACTTTTAAAGTATTAATAAACATTATATTAATAAAGATAAATACTTTATTAATATAACAAATAAACTTTGCCCTTGGCTTGTGCCAAAAGTAAAGTTTTAAATACATCTATTCACCACATAGTTAAAATCTTACTTAAAATAAAAAATAATTGTTGAATTTAATCGAATAATAACTGTATAATTATAATAATAATTAGGACAAATTAAAATATTTGTATATAAATATACAAGTTTACAATATGAACTTTGGATATACCCAGGTACTTTTTGTGGGATCTGTGCCCCGCATAAACTGCCTCCCAATCATCAAGAGTATATATAAGGAATCGAATAAAGGTGTTTCATTGTTATCTCAACAATTACCTTATACACTATAAATCATCCAAAATTTCACTCTTGTAATTAGTAACAGTAAAGCTGCATAGGGTCTTCTCGTCTATCTAGAGGTAAACAGTATCTGCACTGCTATTCCAATTTCACTGAGACAATCTTCGAGACAGCTGTTGCATCGTTAAGTCATTCATGCAGGACCGCATTTAACGGCCAAGGTATTTCGCTACCTTAGGACCCTCATAGGTAAGGCCGCCATTAATCGGGGTGTCCTTCAAAACCTCAGTTAATAATCAAGGTAGATCCGTTACCCAGCCGACATTGGGCAGACATCACACTCAATACTTTGATTTTTTATCTTTGCAGAGTGCTGTGTTTTTATTAAACAGTCGTACAACATTATTTCATGATTCCTCTTAACATTAATTTAATTTTTCATACTTTAATATGTTAAATTAATGTTAATGGCCCTCCTTATTCCGAAGGTACAGAGTCAATTTGCCGAGTTCCTTAAAGATTGTTCTCTCAAACGCCTTTGTATTCTCTACTTGCTTACTTGAGTTAGTTTCTAGGTACGGTTATTTTTTATTTTTTTTCTTATTTAATTAACATATTAATATTTATATATTTATTATAAAACTTTTATATTATATACAAATATATAATCTTATTACATTAATATATATAATATAAAATATAATATAATTACGGTAATATATAATACTAATACTAATTAAATAATAAAATAAACTTTTCCAGAACCTTTATTACTTGATAAAGGTTTTGGTATTATTTTATAAAAAAAATCATAAAACGTCATCAAAATTATCTTTTGATTAATTTTTTTAGACACCGATTTTAGACGAAACCATAAGCTTCAGGCGAGGCTAAAAGCCTTTTTCGTTACTCATGTCAGCATTCTCTCTTGGATTTAACACTTCCTAATACATATAACGTTAACTATGTTACGTTGTATTCTTAATTTTTAAGCATATAATTAGAATAAATAAATATACTAATTATAGATGTATTAAGAATTTGTAATATTTTAAGAAAAATATTAATATTTTGTTTAATCCAATGTTCCGCTACCCCACATAAAATTTAAACCATGTGGTTTAAATTTTTATTTGTGTACAAGGTTTCGGTATATTATTTAGATCCGTTAAATTTTCGGCGTTTTCTCCTAATTTATTAATCAGTGCTCTGTTACGAGGTCTTCAAAAAATGGCCGCTTCTAAGCCTATTTCCTGATTGTTTTAAAAAAAAACATCCTTAATTTCACT